>NC_134534.1:81160000-81200000 GCF_050624435.1 Tenrec ecaudatus | reverse complement strand
GTTCACTCTTTTTTAGTTGTATTCATGTTATGAGGCAGCAGCATTTTAAGCTTAAAAGCTTTCATGTTTTATATTTGAATATACTGTACCTTAGAGAGCATAGGGTAGTGGTATTTGAAACATTTCAAAATACACTGAAGCCTTTATGAGAGTCTAATTCAGTTAGGTTTTGAAATTTGGAGTGGTTTTATTTTAGAGTGGCATTGCTCCTCTGCTAAAGTAACAACCACTAAGATGGAATGATTTCCGGTGTTCCCAAATTAGACACTTGTAAGTGCAAGTTAACTAGAGTAGACATAGTAGGCGCTGTCCATGGTGGCCTGCTCCTTTAAAAGTTAACTGCTATAAAGTGTGTATCTACACACACTGTGTAACTGACTTTATTGCCATTTCTGAAGGTCAAGATTAAATTTTTATTAGATAAATTAACCTGGTAGATAGAGCAGTTATTTGCAAGTAATGTAACCATCTCACTCCTATAATTAAACTGTGAAATCCTGCAAAACTTCAAAACTCCATAATATGCTAACTAATATTCCTGGTTACAACGTTAAAGTGTTTATGAGTAAATAGAGAAAAGTCATAAGCTATTGCATGTCTGATCCTTTAGCCTGACATGCATATGCAAGTACAGAACAAGTGATTTTTGTAGCAGGAGGGCAACACGAACAAACATCCCAAAGAATGAAGCTTGCACGACTTTAATGCTCTCAAAACTAATTCCTGTCCTTGTGTGACCTGCCATGGCTGCTATCAAAATCCAAACGATCATAGCTGTCTGATATGAAAGGCGAAAAGAATAGTTAAATTGGAAGTTTAACATCATGAAATTCAAAATCCCAAGCGGTATATAAACATTAAAAGAAACTTTGGACTGCTAATCCTAGGAAATGAGTTTTATGGATTGAATTCAACAAGGCTTCAGAAATGGTTCCATCTGCTGCCTAGCAGCTGGTGAAAGGATAAATTTAATTCATTAATTCATTTGGAAAAAAGGATCCAAGTAGTAAAGACTTCATTGCTCATAATGCATATAGGTGAAAACACAGACTGAAATCTGGTCCAATTGATCATCCTAGATAATGAGCCGCATTGTCTCCTCTTTTTTGGTAAAGGTCTTAGTGATTCAGTCAATATGGTGTTAGCTTTTATGACAATAGCCAATCGTTTCTAATCGTTTTTATTATTTTAAAAAGGGCAGTTTAAAATAGGTCTGTTTTAGTCAAGAGCTGTATGAATGATGTACTTTTTCATGTTGTGTGCATGTGTGGCAGTGTATGCATGTACACTTGCATGTGATTATATAGAGAATCACTCAAATAAACTATTGAGACTAGGTGGGCCCTTCATTTGTGATGACTGTGAATGATTATCGTATTCAAGAGTAATACAAGTCAAGCGTATTTTTAGATTCAAATTCAGATTTACTCAAAAGTGGCAAGATTATGAAAAACACTCATTCTGTCTTCTTTCTACACTTGAAACTAGTTGCTCCAGTCTCTGGGTTCACTCACAGCCCGCTGACGACTTCTAAAGGCAAAAGTTTTCCATGAAGTTTGTTCCCCCCTCGCTCCTCTGTCATGATAATCACCCGACATAGGGAAGTGAAGCCCATGGCACCTGGGAAAGAGGCTTAATTGGCTGGATAATGCAGGACGTGTTAGTATCTGTCTATAAAACTAATGGAGGCTTGATGCCAAGTTTCTTGAATTGTCTAATCATTGCAATGAGGTATCAGAAGATGTAAAACTGGTTGAATTCTCTTGAATTTATAATCCCATTGGTAGATTTTTAAATGACTCACATTGTATTGAGAATGAGATTTCCCTTATTCTGACTTGCTTTCCAGCAAGATAAACGTTTCCTGGTTGAAGCTAATTGATTCCTAATCGAGATGAGAGTAGTCCTGAAAGGAAGGCTGCTTCAATACCCAGTGTACGTCTAAACACTTCACTTCAGGTTGGATGGTGATTTCCTGAATGGTGTTTGGGCTTTTCTTTCTCTGTGGCCCACAGCTCACTGTGGTGGGTTTGCTGGATTTACTATAAAGGTTCCCTGTGCACCCTGTGGGTTGGGTTAAGAATCAGGGTTTATGCATTTACTCGCACTGTTGCATTGTTTATACAGCTTTGGTTTAGTTTTGATTTTTTTTTTCTTTTTGCCTTTGAGGCTCTTCCACAGTGTCAGCTGCTGACTGATAGTAGGAAAGCGGCCTCGTGGTGTGAATGAAAGGGACCTAGCGGTTGGTAAACAGAGATAAGGAATAAATAGAGCACAGGCAAAAGGAGATAGTTCTGTGGGGGCCCAGATTGCTGCCAGTCTGTTCTAGGGAGATGCAGCGCCTGCCCTTTTCCCAGATTAAATTAGTGTGTGAAATCTCCAGTGACCTCCTCCCCTTCTCCCCACACTCTTTAGCCAAGCTGAACAGCCTCTGCTGTAAAGTATTCATTTTATCCAGGGACAAGCTGGACAATAGAACTCTCCCCGATACTTATGGACAGCTGTCGTCATTTATAGTGCTTTCAACATTTCATTTTTCATAGAAGTTAAAAGGCTTTTTACCTTGTAACTGAAGAGAGGGCATGAATGTAACTTGGCCAGTGCAGAGAGAACTTGGGCAAGGGGTAGCCCCAGGGTGGGGCGTGAGCCGCAAGGAGGGAGAAAGTGCTAAAGAATAGTTCTTTTTGTTGGTGTGCTCAAGGATCAAATCAGGAAAAATTACATTTCAAGCCTGGGGTCCTTCCTAGGAGAAAATGTCTTCAATTCCAAAAGTTCCTTAGAATTAAGGTCACTAGTGCAAACTAGAGAATTCCTCCTTCCCTGCTCTAGCCTTGCTTTGGCTAAATATGCATCTGTTATATTACCTGCAAATAACTACCAGCACGTATTATGCCTGTGAGATACTTCTAGTCCCCTTTTTTATTTTTTTAGTGATTTACTGCAAATATATTCAGCATTTGACTGATTAAATAGACCTTCGGCAACCTTGAGGGTCACTGTGTAGAGTATGTACATAGAAAATGCATCAGCCCATTGTACCCTGGCAGCTAATGAGATTGGTCGTTAAGTAAATGACACAAAGCCTACAAAAAAAGCTTAGCAGCTCACTAGAGTATCACAGAGTGTCCCTGCACACCACACAACGACACAAACAGTGGACTAACCTAGCCCACCCCTGCTTTATTCTACATCACTGCTTCCCTGATGTCAGCGTGAGAGGCAGAACAAAGGCTGGGAGGCACTCGGTAAGTCAGTCTGGCAATTAAGCCCTAGGGAGAAAGTAGAACAAACCTGAGCCTAACGGTGGGGCTGAAAGTCTGTTTTTTCGACAAGTAGGTCATAATGAGGGGATTTCGCTATCACTTCTGGAAATACTGCCGCAATGATCAGTGGTCTCCTTTTCT
Organism: Tenrec ecaudatus; assembly: GCF_050624435.1. Taxonomy (NCBI): domain Eukaryota; kingdom Metazoa; phylum Chordata; class Mammalia; order Afrosoricida; family Tenrecidae; genus Tenrec; species Tenrec ecaudatus. Next base: position 81,196,596 of record NC_134534.1, on the reverse strand, counting down.
TAGTATTGTCATTTTGTTTTGCCGTTTCACAAAAGTTTTTAAATTTCAAAAGTAGAGTGTATCCCCAAATGCACATGAACTTGAATTTTAGAGGGAGGCTATTTGTTGGAGAAATGCTGCTTTCATCCGTAATTACCATTCAGGTGTGTGTTCAGGTTTGAAAAAACTTTTAGATGCATGAGGCAACTTTAATTTTAGTTAGTTCTGCTTTTAAAAGATATTAGAAATTTGGGGTATGAATGTGTGCAATAAGGTTTGCTCTTGTCAATATGATTGTTCCATTCCCTGATTTATATGCAACATCATATATGGGATAATCATTTCCTGGATCAGTATCCTTAAAAAATAATTGAACAAGATGCAGCAAAACAGGGAAATAAAACGTTCTCTTTTGTTTCTCATGTGTTCTATTTATCTGAAAATGAAACCACTGCTTTGAATCTGTAATGCTGAATAGAACCAGGGATTATTTTCTTGCTGTACTTGGGAAAATAATCAAAGATATCTGACACTTGAACAGCATTTACTATATGGGTGCCCTGAAAAATTCATTCGCAGTATTGAAGTAAAACACTGCAGGAACCTTTCAGAGAAACAGGGCAACAGAAAGTTGCCACAAGACTTATTTACGTTGCTGAAATATCTATCTGCCTTAGCTTTGTGTATTCAGAGAACATCTATTTCAAGAAAAGATTATAGTGTTACACGGTAAATGAAATATTTTACTCTAAGAACTCTCAGTTAAATGGACTACCCATAGTTCACTAAAGTCTAACAATTTCATTGAAGATGAAAACATTAAAAGATATTGTTAACATATGTGTGGGGTTTTAGAGTGGGTATATTCCTATGGTCAATGTCAGGATTCCATTTTTAAAGATACTGTTATTTGATATCCAGGCACGATATGTTCATCTGCTCATGAACTGAAACTATACTGTCTAGAAAATAGTTTGCTAACTTGTGTTACACTGTAACAGTTTGATTTATAGAAAAATTAGGATATATGAAGCAAAAATATTTTTATATATGAAATATACATAAGTTCATAATATGGTGCAGGTGATCAGAGTTCACATACCTTTCCCTATTTTTTTAAGAAATGTGCTTTTCTTTACCAAATGATTGCCTAAGACTCATTGTATTTATATAATTCATTTAGTAGGATATATGTTTGTAGACTACATATGACATATTACAAACTGTAAGTATTGTTTTTATGTATGACCAACTTTGGAGAGAAACAAATTTTGTTAAGAATGTACTAGCATGGAGCCTTAATGTAGAGTATATGAAGGGAGGTTATACTTTGTAGTAAGTTGTGATTTTCTAATATATATTATCATCTAATATATAATACCACTATGTTTTCACACACTAGAAATCATGGATATTGAAGTTATCTGAGAAGGAGTATAATTGCTCCTTAACAATTTTAGTTTCACACAAAGTTATGCAACTAGTTCACTCTTTTAGGCGTTGTAGGTTATGTTTCTAATCTGACGTGTTCCATTTAGATTTAATATGTTATTATTTATTTTTCTGTAATTTCTAATATTCATCGTTTTAATAAAGGAATGGATTGTTCAGAAGACATACCATTAATTTGGATGTCTATAAGTATTTTACCCCAATCCTGACTAGTAAGCAAACAGTGTGCAAACTTAAGTGAAGTTCAATTGCTGGCTTCACTGTGCATAAAACTGAGTGGAATGACTGTCACAGAAAGATAATTGACATACTGCAAAACGAAGCATGGCAGTATTACAATTAAAATAAGAGGGCATAGGTACTCTGGGTTTTGAAATTTCCCCCCCCCCCCCAGCAATATTGTTTTTTCTTTTAATTTAGCAAAGAAATACAGGTGGTTTTATCTGGTGTTGTAATGGTCTCCCTTAAAGAAATAGATGGAAATTAATTTCTGCAGACAGAAGAAAACTTTGTATTATTGAACTATTTAATAAATAAGTATTATTGAAACAATTTTCTCCACAGGACATAAGTGTAGTGGGCAATATGAAGGAAAAACTCATCCCCTCCCCTACTAGTCCTCCATCCAAGAAAGGCCATACCACATGCTCTAAGTAATGAGATAGCAGTGATAAGTACCCTAGGAGTGATGTAGTAAGGCCAGAGAATCTATGATACTTCCTCTGGAGATTGACTGACATATGTTTAGTCTAACTTTTACTTCCTAGGTCTATGACACTGCTTAAGTGATTTAACTTTTCTGAGCATCAGTTGGTTAAATAGGTGTGGTCCCCCACCCAAACCAAACTCAGTATCAAGTCAATGCTGACTCAGGGGTATGTAAGCATGGCCTTAAGGATTAATGTGAAGATAACTAGAGGACTGCCTAAGGCCTCCCATCTGCATGGTGCGTGTTCAAAAAGTTTTCGTGTCCTTTCCCTTTCACTTGGAGTTGGAAACAGTTAAATGGATGTACTAATATCCTGTTGTGTCCTTGCTAAGCCTTCAGTTCACCAATGCAGACTTCTTTCTTATGTTTTCATTTTCAGAGTCTTAAACTTGGCAAGATTCCTTAAAGGATTGTGACAGGACCATTTTATGTGGCTGAGTGCTCATATCAAATCCAAGGTAATATATTTAAAATATTAAATATGTATACATTAATTGGTTGTAATAAAATTGACTTTAATAGAAATCAGAAGTGTACATTGGAATTTAATCGGACTTAACTTCAAGCTTTCTATACACAGAAATGTTTTATTTTCCAAATGAAAGTTATACTTTAAATATTTTAAAATTAGTTCTAATTGTATTAGGTTTACATCTTTGTCTTTTGTTTTACAGTTGATATTTTAATTTTTGGCCCCATTGGAATTTGGTTCAAAAGTTTTTTGGCTTAGTTTTTTTTTCTCTTTAAAAACTTGAATCCTTGAACTCAGTTTGCATTTTCCCTCTTCAAAAGTGTTAGGATTGGAAAATATTTCAGCTTCTCTCCAAAGAAATTTGAATCTCGTTTATTGCTGAATACTTACAGATACAAGTCCATTCTAAGAAAAAATAGAGAAGTATTCGAAATTTTTATAGGATTTTGCATACTGTTTTACTTAACATTACATCAAATTTACAACTATCAGTCAAAATGTATTACTTTTCTGATTTAACATGTTAAGATTTTGATTATAGAAATCAATATTTAGCTACATTTGCATATCATTTAAGTTACAGTGCTGACAGATTGATTTAAATTGTGACTTTGAGAGAATTTTGTTGCAAATTCTGATCTAGTATACTTTATGTCCACAGGTAAATTGCAGTGATCCACAAAAAATGTCAATTATTTCACAGTTGTGTTATAGATTTATATGTGTATTTGATGTAATTATCTACCACGGTATAATAGCTTAATAGATATATATTTTTTCATTTATTTTATTTATATAGTGTAAATTTAAACATGTTAAAATACTTACACAAAACATGTTTTCTCCCCAAATATTCAGAAATGTTATTTTGATTCATTGGACGGAAGTATAAAATAATTGACACGGTACTAATGAAGAGTTACATTGATACTTCTATGGAAAATATTTACCTTGCTATTTTATATAAAAATAACTGCACACATATTTTAGTACATTGATTTGTAGAATAGCTATTTCAATGTATTTTTTAATTTTTGAAGGTTTTTTCCTTTCTGAGGGAAACATAGTATGTACGCTTTGTCTCACTCTTTTTTCAGATGTGTCGCAGATATGTTCAATTCCTCCATGAGTCACTTCATGCTTGAATGAAACAAATTTTAGTCAGTCTTACTTACAATGTTATATAGAACTAGACCAAAATTAAATGGTCAATTATTTAAATCAAATAAATAGTATTTTCATTTCTGGAATCTACATGAAAGAGATTATGACGCCTAAAAAGCAAAGTATGAAACATGTTACTATTGAAAACCTAATTTTTGAAAGAATGGCAGCAACTAGGAAGAGGCATGCCCAATTTGCTCTTTTGTTTTGTATATTTGGTATGAATTAGATATAGGTATTTTACCTCTTTTAAATGGTATCTTTCAAATATCAAATAATGGTCAAGATTTAATCTTCAATTTCCATTCTGAAGGGTGAAAATGGGGTGAGGATGGAACATGTTGATGAAGAAAATAAGATCAAGAAAAGATGAGGCTGACAATAGGATACTTTTAGAAAGAGCAAAAATTAGAGTGGACAGTCTCTTCCATACACAGCTCTTCATCTTTTTTGTGAGTGAAAGATACCAGTGTCTACCAAAAGGGTTAAAAAAATGCCTTCTGTTGCATCTGTTTACTAAATCCCTTACTTTAGTAGAAATTCAAATTTTGTAAAGATTATTCGTTTTATTGATGCATATAATTATAATCACAAGCCATCTGCTGATTTGGCAGGCATGGTTAAAATTCTCTAACTCTCATAACCTTTCAAGTACAGTGCCCTTGGGACTCTATTTCACTTTTATATTTTGGAAAACATGTAGGGACAAATAAGGGCGGTCATCTGCAGAATGTCAGACCTGGGGAAATGACAAAACAGAGCTGAACTTTGCATTTGTGGTTATTTTTTATGATAAAAGATGTTCCTTTTTCCCATTTTTTTTGCTTCTGACTTCATGAAATAATCCTGATTTCCGTGATATAGTTGGGAATTTTCATCCTAGAGATTAAAGCGCTTCCACTTTACTCCCATGAGGCAGATTCTGAGTCTAAGCAAAACAACCCGAAAACCTGCCCCAAATTGATATTATTTTCACAATTAAATTAATTATGTTTCACCTAGGCTATTTTATTTATAATAGAATAGTTTACTGGTTTATTTTTTCTGAAATAGCCACATTCGGTTTCATAACATCTTTGCCTTCGATTTCAGATTGCGAACAGCTGCACAATTTGATACAGATCTTTGGTTGTAAAGGTCAAATTTCCAATCTTTTATTTATTTAGTTTTCTATGGATGTGTGTATTCTGCGGACTCTCCATTGTAGGTATCTTCCTTTGGCCCAGCTTTTGAAGTTACGTGCTGTCCTTGCGCGATTAACTTACTTCCTGGGGAATGTTGCTTCTATAATCAAACTTCATCAGCTCATCAGTGAGAGTGTCCCAAGTGTCATTACTACAGGGGAGTAAAATCATGTGGGTGTGTGTGTCTGTGTGTGTGTGTGTGTGTGTGTGTGTGCTGAAATAGTCATAGGCTGAAACAAACATGATGAAATTTGAAGAAGACATGGCACTCTAGGTCCTGGCTCTGTAGTGTAGTAGAAACATGCACATATACACATCTTACACACTCACACACACACACACACAAACTGTTAAGCTATCGACTCAAAAGTAATTTCTTAGGGTTTGGCAAATGCAAAAAATATTTTTTTACTTCTGTACTAATTTTAAGCAAATGGATCTCTTTTGTACACTGATGATATATACAACAAAAATGACAATGATAGCAATAATAATCCTTATCACTTACTGAGTTCTTGATCTATGCCAGGCTTTTTGTTGAGATCTTTACATGTATTTTATCATTTTAACACTCATAATAATCCCATTTGTGCCTCCTTTATGCAGTTGAAGCATCAGAGGTTGAGACAGATTAGACGTTGTTCCTTAAATCACTAGTGTGATTGAGGTTGAGTTCAAGTATGACTGTACCCTGAGCCTATGTGCTTAATATTTCCTCTCACCACATGCACATGGTCTCTGGGCACACAGTACTGGGACAAACAAGTGTCAGCAGCACAACATCAAATAACAGTGGGTCCCAAGGTAGTTGGGGCTCTCTTCTAAAAGTTAGACATCATTAAGTGTTTTTTTTTCAATTTTCAAAAATATCATTTTATTGGGGCTCATCCAACTCTTGTCACAATCCACACATACATCAATTGTGTCAAGCACATTTGTATATTTGTTGCCTCATCATTTTAAAATTATTTGCTCTCCACTTAAGGCCTTGGTATCAGCTCCTCATTTTCTCCCCTCCCTCTCTGTTCCCCCCTCCCTCATGAACCCATGATAATTTATAAATTATTATTATTTTGTCATGTCTTACACTGTTTGACATCTCCTTTCACCCACTTTTCTGTTGTCCGTCCCCCAGGGAGGAGGAATTTATGTTTTAGATCTTAATTAGGCAATTACTACTATAATATTCACATAGTTTCTGTAAATAATTACAAAGTAACATAAAAACATGTTATAATCTCTCTAAAATAGTATGTTGAAAGGATAATATTGAATAAAAAGTCAAGTTAACAAGGGTTGAGAACCTCTTTTAGAAGACAAACTGTATGTAAAATTATTTTATTCTTCCCAGCACCTAGCAGAGCAACTTTGAACATCTGAAGACATAAATAAGTGTTGGTTAGAAAAAAAGAGGGAAGGGTAAAATAAAAAGAGAGCCTTCTAATTATAATCTTTGAACTTTTCTTACATTCTATATAGGGTTTTGTTCCAATTGGAAATAATTTAATGTACTAAAGATTTTTTGTACTAAAGATTTTTATGTACTAAAGTTTCGAAGAGACTTGTTTTTAAAATGTCAGTGATGAGCAGGTGATTTAAGCTATGCACAATCACAGCTGTGCGAAGAAGTGTTTACAGCCCTGCGTTTGCCCGAAGCCCTGGTGGCAGAGGGGGTTACCCACAGAGCTGCGACCTGCAAGGGCAGGAGCTGGAACCCACCAAGCACTCCATTGGGGAAGAAGATGGAGAGTGCTGCTTCTTTCAAGATTTCCATTTTGGAAACCCAAAGGGGCAGCTATGAGCTGCAATCAACTTGATGGCGGTGACATTGTTTTGCCTAGTCGGGACCAGGAAAGGAAGCTGGTGACACCATGGCTAACTGCTGGTTTAGCCATATTGTTATTGAAAATGAAAACTTCTTAAAACTCCCAGGGATGTTATTTTCTGCCTTGTTTTCCATACACAATTCACAGCCATCTGACTTCTAACTCCTGCCTCAATTGGGGTTTTTCCTGCACAAGCTCCCCCAGTGACCCACCAGTGCCTCCGACAGAACAGACGTGGTTATCTGACTTCAAAAAGGAGATTGCACCTAGGAAAACCAATGGGGCAGCGCTCTTCGGTCTTATGGGGTTGTTGCGCAGTGAAAATTGACTTGGAGTCACTTCAAAACAGCAACAATAAGATACCAGAAGTACAGAGAATAAGTATAAACCATGGTATCCATTGAAGACTTCATGAGCCAGAAGAGAAGAAAGTGGTACCAGAGGAAGATCTCTGCCTTGTGTGGTCAGGATGCATGTGATACGGGAAGTTGGTGGACACCAGGTCAGAGACAAAGTTAAATTGACTTTGACCACGTGGAATTCTACCTTGTCACTTGACAGTAATGGACTTGGGGCCAGAGCATCTTATCTGACATAGTCTATTTTAGCTTTTCTGTAAAAGCTAACGTGGTTCCCAAAAGAAGCCTCAGGGAATACTTCATAAGAGTCTTTTTAAAAGGCTCAAATTCATGCCTTCAACAAACTTTTTGAACGTTTGCTATGGCCCAGAAACTATATCAAGCATTGAGCACACAGACGTAAGTACTCAAAAACCTCATACCATCACAGATATCACAAGGAAGCCAACACGCACAGTTTGGTGGAGCCCTTGTTATGCAAGAGGCAAGGCAGGGAAATAGAAGTTTAAAATATTAGATTAAAATTAATTGTTATCCATTGCCTTGGGTCATAGGAGGGAGAGTTAGTGTAAAGAGAAGAATCAGCAAGAAGGGACTGTTTGAGGGACGATGATTGGTTTTCTTTTACGCACAGTGAAGAGGAGAAGGCTCTCTGGAAGTGCTGAGAGCACTTGCAGATCAGCAATCCTGCCGGTAAATCGAGACATCTGGGGTTAATGGAGCTTCCAGAAGGAAACATAGACAGTGAAAGAAATCAAAATCGGGAACACAGGGGAATACTACTACTTAACGCGAAGATGGAGAAAGGAGAAGAAACAATGCGGAAACTTGGAACTCTGAATAATGTCAGGCATGCACAAAATACAGATATGAAGAGAAAGGTGGAGGGACAGTATTAATTTCTCAGCAAACAGAATGATCATGCACCATTAGTACAAACTCAGTACCATTGAATCAGGTCTGGCAGATGTAGACCCTATTGGACAGGGTAGAAGTTCTCCTTGGGATTTCCAAAATGGGGAATTTGTGTAAAAGCAGAGAGTCTGGTGTTTTTTTCAAGGAGCTGCTGGTGGGTTTGTATAACCTTGCGATAGTAGCCCACCCTTTACAGCTGCTGTTGACTGCGGGGTCCTTTCATGAACCGTTCTCCACTCCACTGCCTCGCGTGGATTCCAACGCAGGAACATGGCAAATAGGAGGTCACTGATCATCTTGTTCAAAAGGAGCGCTGATAGCACAGTGCATTACACAGGAAGGTGCTAACCTCAAGGTCATTGGTATAAATCACCCAACGTTAACCCACGGGAGAAAGGTGAGGATTTATGCTGTCATAAATCTTTACAGCCTCAGGAAACCCACTGGGAGGCAGTGCTACGATTCTGTCTGATAGCATCACTGTAAGTCAGAATTGATGCAATACACGTGAGGTTGAAAAGAAATTTCAGTGGAGTCTTGGGTTAGAAGTCAGATGGTGGTGAATTGTGGAGCAGAAGCAAAGTGAAATTTAAAAGAAGAAGAAGAAAGATATGTCTGGAAATTTTAAGAGGTTGAAAGAATAGAGACACCAACACTCCTGCTTAAGGGGAGGAGCTAGAGAAGCGAAGAAGACTGGAAATTTTAAATGATGGGAAAAAGGGAAAATAAATAGTACAAGAATAAATGTAGTGGAGCACAAGGGAGAATTTGTCCTTAGAAACGTCAGAACTACTTTCTCTAGAATGGAAATGTCGATGGACATAAATTTTTAAGTGAAAAGTTGAGATTTTAAAATATTTCCGAGTTGGTCCTGTCAGCAATCTCTCTAAAATTAGGAAGCAACGCTCTATGGAGTGGTTTTAAACCGCAAGTGCCTTGAACATGGTCCCCCAACACCATTGCCACTGAGTCAATTCCAACTTACAGGGTTTTTGAGAATAAATTGTTCCTGAGAACCCACTCGCTCACACTGCCATCAAGTGGATCCTGACTCACGAGACCAGGCGGCCTCAGCTGTCTCTGCAAAGTGGCTGATGAATTTGAACCTATCTTCATTACTTCCTTACACACAAAGAGCTTACCTAATTCTTAAAGGTTGTTTTTGACTACTACTTGCATAGAAACTCAAAAGACCAAACGTTTGGTGAGAACCTGCTGAATTAGGGTAGTTTCCTCACAAATTTGTACTGTCTTCAAAGATGCACACAGTTAAGAAGGCTCAGGTGACCTTCCACCTGGAATCCTATGGAGCAATGGGTAGGACAGGCAAGGGGGCCAGGGGGATTCGGGGTTCTCGCCATAAAGAGGACATGCGTCTCAGAGTGGGGTCATGATTTTAGATCACAGTAGGCAAGCGTATATGGGCCCACTCTTCTTTTATTGTTAGAAAATGGTATCGATCAGTTAACTTTAATAACCCCTCTTCTTGTGAATTAGGTGAACATTTGCAGAGCATACTAGCTTTTCTTTCAATTATACATCTTGTTTCATGTCCACGTTTGCAATTCCTGCAATTCAGTATTGTCTCTTCTCTGTTTCCTGTTTCCATTCCTCTTACTTTCTTAACCTCTCTGAGCTTAAAAAAAAATTCATTTTATTCGGGGTTCATGCAGCTCTTAACACAATCCACGCATCCATCCATTGTGACAAGCACATTTGTAAATTAGTTGCCATCATCATTTTCAAAATACTTTCTTTTTACTTGAGCCCTTGGTATCACCTCTTAGTTTTCTTTCCCTCTCTCATGATGGTTCCACTCTTCATGTCTCTTAGTTTTCATTGTTTCACCCTTGGAAGCGATTTCCGTTATTAGCCTTCTCTTTAGCTCCTCTCCAGGCTAAGACTACCTTCGCACACCCAACTGACTGTCATGGCCTTGACACTGATTTCTCTGTTTGCCCTCCCCTGCTCAAAAATGTTCAGGAGCTTTCAATTACATGCAAAATAAAATGGATATGCTTTCCGATGATCTTTTATAGGATTCCCGGTAGCACCACAAGTAAGTGATAGACCGCGAGCCATAGCTATTCAAACCCACTTGGTAGCTCCATGAAAGAAAGACCTGGCGATGACTTCCTTCTCATAAAGGTTACAGCCTAGGAAACTCACTGTGGAAATTCTACCCTGCCACATGGTTCCCCAGGCGTAAGAAATCCACTCAATGGCCCCTAATAACAGCAGCAAGGTCTAAATCAGCGGTCCTCAACCTGTGGGTCGCGACCCCTTTGGGGGTCGAACGACCCTTTCACAGGTGTCACCCAATTCATAACAGTAACAAAATGACAGTTATGAAGTAGCAACAAAAATAATTTTATGATTGGGGGGGTCACCACAACACAAGCAACTGTATTAAAGGGTCATGGCATTAGGAAGGTTGAGACCCATTGCTCTAAATGGGTCTACTTGCTTGTTTCTTAAAATCTTAAGTCAGTATATGATTCCTATATACACACCTTTCCCACTAAAAGTATAAATAGTGGGTTTTCTTTTGTATATTAAATTTGTGTATCTATTCGTGCAAATAAGCTTGAGGAGAGTTCTAATTTCTTAAAGGAAGTCTGCATGCCTGTGCCGTCGCCTTTCCATGCCCTGCCCCGGACCGAAACCACGAATGTACTATACGTGTCTGTAGAGTTGTCTACTTTGGATCTTTCATCTTCACAAAAGCATGCAATATTTCATATTTTGCAGCTAGTTTCATTTTTTAAGTTAATATTTTCAAAATTCATCCATGCGGTAGCTTGCACAGTACTTTATTACTCTTCTTTGGCTAGCAGTTTGAATCTACCAGGTGCTAAATGGGAGAGAAATGAGATTGCTCCCGTGAAGATGTGAAGCTTTTAAAACCCAAAGTGGCCTATCTCCTCTGCCCTACCAGGTCGCTATGAATCAGAGTGGCCTCTGTATCAGCGAGTGAATGAGACCTTCTCAGTTGATGGATGTCTAAGAGATTTCCACTTTGGGCAAGTGTGAACAGTGCTGCTATGAGGATGTATTCGTTTTTCTGTGGATGTGTATTTTCATTTCTCTTGGGTATATTCCTAAGACTGGACTTCTCGGTACTATTTTAGCTACACCACACACATTTTTAATGTGTGCTATTTTCATTTAGTTCAATGTATTAGTTTCATTTTCTCTGAAAGTTCCTGTCTTATGAATTTTTGTAGCTTCTGTTTTCTTTTGATTAATGCTGGTATCACATATATTTTTCTGCGTTATAGAGCAAGTCTGTGTACCTGAGGAATTGCCATGCAACTTCACCATCTTACATTGCGACCAGCAGTGAGTGAGGGTTTCACTTTCTCCCTATTCGCCCCAATGCTTGTTATTGTCGCTTTCACTACAACGACGTTGTTAGTGTGAAGTTGTAACGCATTGTATTTTCTGTTTGTTTTTTAATGGACATAATGGCAGTACCAAGTAGCTCTGCTGGGACACAGGCTAAGTGCTGGGCTTTTCCAGCTCACTTAGTGACTCTGTAAGAAAGGCCTGGTGAGCTGTTTCCCTAAGCAAATGCTGTGGGGCTGCTTCTGCGCCATCTCTTACGCTATCTCTGAGTAAGACTTTATTTACTTACTTTAGAACAATTTGTAATTGACATACAAGTCACAGATCATATGATTCAACAGTCCAGTCATAGTAAGAGGAATTGTGCAATCAGGGCCACAAATAATTTTAGAACATTTTAGAACATTTTGTTCTTGTTGTTAGCTCCCCATTTCCCCACAAGCTCCCTTGCCGTGTCCTTGGGTAATTATTAATCCAGTCACTGTATGAGTCAGATTTTGTTTTGTGGCATACAACAATGACAGCATTATTAACCCATAACGACAATATTGCTAGTTTTAATAAAAACAACATATCCTTTTCCTAATTCATTGATGCCCATGCTTTTCTTTAGTTTTTATTTCTTTGCTTTGAGCTTATTTAACTATTTTCTCTAGCTTCTAAAGTTTTGTATTTATACTATTGATATCAGACGTTTCTCATTTTATAAAGAGAACATTTGAGTGCTGTAAATTTCCTTCTCGGTACTATTTTAGCTACACCACACACATTTTTAATGTGTGCTATTTTCATTTAGTTCAATCAATTAGTTTCATTTTCTCTGAAAATTCCTGTCTCATGAATTTTTGTAGCTTCTATTTTCTCTTGATTAATGCTTGTATCACATATATTTTTCTATCTTTTTCATATCAGGTTACTTCTATTGCATTTGAAGTGAATTTAATATGGGTTGTCTACAGCAGAGTCATGCTATTTTGTTTTGTCAGTTTATTTTAATGAAAATATTAATATCATGATCTACCTTTTGACACATTTTGAATTTGTTCCAATTTTTAATATTTTATGCTTTCTTTTCAATTGAGGTTTTCTCTGTTTTATCTAGTCAATATTGTTAGGGTTTTGTTTTGTATTTACTACAGTACATGAAATCCAGGATAGGTAAATCTATAGAGTCAGTAACTAGATTAATAATTACCTAGGGACATGGCATGGGAGGTTGAGGGGGGGCAATGAGGGACTAATAATGAGTATGAGAAAAAATGTTCTAAAATTGATTGTGGTGATAAAGAGGGAGAAAAGGTAGAGGTTCAAGTCCACCAAAAGACATTACAGAAAAGGGTTGAGAAGTCTACTTATGAGTACATGGTCACTGCAAACTCTAGGGCTTAGTTCTCCTCTGATTCACATGGGGTGCCCATGAGTTAGAATTGACTTGTTCTTAATGACTGACGATGTTGAGAATCTTTTCACTGTGAGCATTGGCCATTAATGTGTGTTTTCTTTGGAGATATGTATATTTAAGTCTTTTATTGTAGAATGGGTAATTTGTCTTTTTAAATTGAGTAATTAGAGTTCTTTTTATATTACATATTAAGTTAATCTATGTATTTTAAGCCTGGGCATATGATTTTTGGTACTTTTTCTTGAACCAACAATGATTATTCTTATGTTAATCTAAAATAACACAACCCCCCCACCAAATATTCTAGCCTTTGTTATTTTTTTCATGGTGCAATCATGTATTATTTAAGATCTATGAAATCCTTTTTGAACACTACAGAATACAGAATTTGGACAATGTGTAAAAACCATATTGCAATCTGGTCATGTATTTTATTGAAGCTTCTCAAACAACTTTTGTGCCTTAGCAATGCTCATCAACATCTTGTGAGGAACTCCCTTTTGTGTTTGGTCCTCAACCCATGTCATTAGCAAATTTCACTTCCTCACTATGGACCCCTCTTGCATTTTCATTAACCTTGTGACTGTCTGTCACTATGATACTGCAGACCTTCCAAGCTAAGACAAACTAGGAAGAAACACCTTGGTGATCCACTTCCAAAAAAAGACAGTGAAAATTCTATAGATTACAAAGATCTAATCCAAGCCAATCGTACAATGGGAAAGGATCATGTAACATTTCATTCTTTTGTATGTGAGGTTGCCTTAAGTGGATGGTCAACTGGATAGCAGCTACCAATGACAGCAAAAGCAATCTCAAAGACCGGATGACTCTCACAAAACTCCCATCATCACTAGGGTCACAAATTGATATAAATCAGGCATTCCCTTTCTGTGAGCAAGACATGAGGGCAGATCCCCTTTTGATCTTGAAGTTATAGCGTGTATACTATGCACCATACCTCTTAAGTATGACCTCTCAAATAATCCTTAGAATTGTAGAAAGGTGAGTCTTTTTAACAGATGAAGAATTTGACTAGTAGGACACTTAAATGTACTCTTGAAATGACATAACTAGCAAGTGCCAGATTTTGTATTTAAATGCAGACAGATTTTATGTCAAAGAGAAAATTGCCACCATTCATAATCTGATGCCTTGGGCTTGCTCTTGGTCTCAAATGGTCAACAACACACTTTCATTTATCTCTACTCCCACCCTTACACACACGCACACACACACACACACATACACACACACACAGGCTGTACTTTTTTTTCCTTCCATATATCCCTTTTTACGGATCTTACTGCTTTCTTTCCAATCAATCGACAGTCTAAATGAAACACAAAAGTTCACATTTCTTGAACTTACAAGATCATTGTAAGTTTTTCTTACAGAAAAATGTAAGTCAAAATGTATTGCTATTGGGGTTCCTGTTCATTTGCACTCAGATTTCTTCTAAACAAACAAGCAAAAGGTTTAAACGTGTCTGTGTAACCAGTGGATGGCGGCAGACCAGTTCTTAGTAATACACCAGTCTCATTAACATACCTTAAAAGAAAAATCAGACCAAAGGGGATCTGCTGGGCCACTTAAATTCAAGAAAGACAGATCAGCTCAAAATTATATGGTGACTATTCTGGGGAATACAAATGGTGTGATTTTGATAGATTTTCTTAAAAACCACAGAAAACTCATACGAGTTTATCATAAGGTAGTTGTTAAAACTGCATTGGTAAAATAAAGACCAAGAAATTTTCCACCGATCTCAACAATATACTTACTTGCTTTTTCTTCAAAGGTAGCAAAGCTTGTCCTATGAGAATTTCTTTGGGAACCTTACCCTACTCACCCTACACTCCTTCAGACTTCCTTTTGTTCCCAACACACTATGAACATTTCAAAGGAACATGGTCTGATTCTCTCAAGGATACACAAACTGTCATTTTGATACTGTGTATATCAAAAAGTACAGAATTCTTCAACACAGGTCTAGAGAAATAGAAACACCATCTTTGGAAGTGTATAGATATAGATTAAAGATACATCAAGAAATACTAGCTTGCCATCTTTCTATTTTTGTTTAATAATGGTTTCTATGATAAATAGCAGTACTTATTGACTTTGATATTTGGTGAAAGATGTTCAGTTGCATCACTTTGTAGTCTATTTTAACTTTTAAAAAACATTCTATTGTGGGCTTGTACGACTCTTATCACAGTCCAACATCCATCCATCATGTCAAGCACATTTGTGTATTTGTTGAGATCATCATTTTGAAAACATTTTCTTTCTAGTTGAACCCTTGGTATCAGCTTCTGATTTTTTCCCTCCCTCCCCCACCTTCCCTCCCTCACAAACCCTTAATAAGTTATAAATTGTTATTTTTTTCATGTCTTACACTGACTGATACTTCCCTTCACCCACTTTTCTGTTGTCCGTCCCCCTGGGAGGGGGTTATATGTAGATCATTGTGATTGGTTCCCCCTTTCCCGACCCAACTTCCCTTTCCCCTCCTCATATCACTACTCTCAA
Source organism: Tenrec ecaudatus (assembly GCF_050624435.1). Classification (NCBI taxonomy): domain Eukaryota; kingdom Metazoa; phylum Chordata; class Mammalia; order Afrosoricida; family Tenrecidae; genus Tenrec; species Tenrec ecaudatus. Next base: position 81,181,251 of record NC_134534.1, on the reverse strand, counting down.
TTATGGTCCTGAGGGTTTTATCTGTCCTGGATTCCCTGTGTTTCCAGCTTTTAAATGTACCCGTGAACATACTCTGGTCTAGCCAGATTTGTAAGGTAGAATTGGGGTCACGATAGTGGTGGGGAGGAAAGCATTAAATTACTAGAGGAAAGTTGTATGTTTCATCATGCTATACAGCACCCTGACTGGTTCATCTCTTCTTTATGACCCTTTTGGAAGGGGAAGTCCAATTGGCTACAGAGGGGTAGCTCCACTCCATGCTCCCCCTCATTCACATTGAATGAATTTTTTGTTCTGGTTCTTTGATGCCTGATACCGGATCTCATCAACAACTCATGATCTCACAGGCTGGTGTGCTTATTCCATGTGGGCTTTGTTGCTTCTGAGCTAGATGGCTGCTTGTGTATCTTCAAGCCTTTAAGACCCCAGATACTATATCTTTTGATAGTCAGGCACCATCTGCTTTCCTCGCCACATTTGTTATGCACCCACTTTGTCTTCAGTGATCATGTTGTGAAGGTGAGCATCATGGAATGCCGGGTTATTAGAACAAAGTGTACTTGTGTTGAGGGAGTACTTGAATAGAGGCCCAATGTCTATCTGCTACCTTAATACTAAATATATATATGTATATATAGAGAGATATATTTCCCTATTGTCTTATATAAATATATTTACATATTATTTAGACCTCTATAAGTGCCCATTGCCTCCTAGTTCTTTCCTCGATTTCCTTTTGTTCCACTTTCCTCTTGTCCCACTATCATGTTTAGCCTTCATTTGGGTTTCAGTAATTCCTCTTGGCTACAGTGCCCTTGATCAAGCCCTCCCAGGCCTCCTACACCCTCTACATCAATGATTTTTAGATCACTTGTTGTTCCTTCATCCTTGGATTTGTCAACACCCACTTCCTTTCCCCAGATGCCCCTCTCCTGTGTCCCCCGGAACCATCGGTCCCATTGTTTTCTCTTCTGGGTTGTTTATCCCACCTCTATTTTAACTTTCAGCCAGTGATAAATAACAGGAAAAACTTTAGTATCAGACATAATTTTATCAATTTCCTCAGCAAAGAAGTTCATTTTTCTAAACTATCAATTGTTGAGTTGCAAAGATATTAAAGGATAACAAAAATAAAATAAGTCTCAGCTTGTGGAGTGCAGACAATGATGGATCCAAAGGTTAATTGACAATGTTAGGTACTTTTAATTTTTAAAATAAAAAGCAAACTAGCATAGGACTTGAATGTGAATCTCAGCTCTATCATTTACTAACTCTGCAAGTCACTGAACCACTCAAATGCTGTAATCTCAACTATGGCTACTACAAACCTGTGTTTCAGTGATTATAGATGCTCAATTGTTGTAAATTGCAGCAATTGTACGTAAAGGGAAAGAGATTTAGGCACACAGTTTGGCCTTCAAACCGTGGTATGCTAGAGTTTGATTGTACCAGCTTGTTAGAACTAAATGTTCACTTTTCTAGAGTTTTGTGAGATGATTGTTAAATAGCACTAGCTATTGGCATTGAGTGGATTCCGACTCATAGTGACCCTATCTATATAAGATTTTTTGAGACTTTATAAAGCTTTAAGGGAGCAGACAGCCTCATCTTTCTCCTGTGGAGCAACTCGTGGGTTTGAACCACCGAACTGAGATTAGTAGTATAATACTCACCCAGCAGTATCACCAGGACACCTTTTGTTAAATATACTCATTGCTCTAACCAAAGCTACGTAAACTTGTAATTAAATAGCTTATTTTAAAAGCAAACACCCCAAAAGAGCAGAATGATCAAATTTTGCTCACTTTCCCTTGAGAACATTAACTTTAACCTCCTGGGGTTGCTGTAAGAGGTAAATAAAATAATATAAGCAGTATAAGCATAATGTGCTTAGGCCAGCAGCTAAGTGAGGGTCAATGTCCAAAACATGGCTTATTGTTGTTCGATGTTGTCGAGTCAGTTCTGATCCATTTCGACCTTTTGCACAACAAAGCAAAGCACCCCCTTGTCCTGCACCATCCCAACAAGTGTCCCTGTGCTGGAGCCCATTGTTGCAGCCACTGTGCCAATCCACACATTCGAGGGTCTTTCTCCATTTGGGTGTCCTTCGGCTTTCCCAAGCATGATGTCCTTTTCAGGGTTTGGTCTCTCCGGATAAGATGTGTAAAATCTGTCAGAAAGTTGCGCCATCCTAGCCGACAGGAAGTGCTCAGGAATTACTTCTTTCAAGGCAGATGTGTTTATATATTTGGCAGTCTATGGTACTTGCAGACTTTTCCCAGCACTACGGTTCAAATGCATTGACTCTTGTTTGGCCTTCCGTATTCAATGTCCAGCTTTCACATGCATATGGGGTGATGGAAAATACCGTGGATTGAGTATGGCACACTTTCGTCCTCAAGGTAAAACATCTTTCATGCTCACCACTGTAAAGAGGTCTCGTGCGGCAGATTTACCCAATACAATGTGTTGTTGCTCTCTTAATTGCTGCTTCCATAAGCATTCGTTGTGGATCCAGCCAAGACAAAAGTCCTTGACAACTTCAATCTTTTCTCCATTTCTCATGACGTTACTTCCAGATCCAGTTGTGAGAATTTTGATTTTCTTTGAGTTGTAATCCATATTGAATATTGCAATCCTAGGTCTTCATCAGCAAATGGTTCAAGTTCTCCTCACTTTTAGCAAGCAAGGTTGATTGCATATTTAAGGTTGTTGATCATCCTCCAATTTCAATACTTCATTCTTCTTCATATAATCCAGAATCCTTGGCTATCTGCTCAGTATATATGGATTAAGTAAGTATGAGGAGAGGATGCAAACCTGATGTACACCTGTCATGACTAAACCATGCAGTACTCCCTTGTTCAAGTCACACAACTGTGTCTTGATTCATGTAAAGGTTTGCAGGAGCACGATGGAATGTTCTGGAATTCTCATTCTTCTTCAGGCTAACCATAGTTTGTTTTGGTCCTCACAGTGAGAGGCCTTGGCATCGTCCGTACAGCACAAGTAAACATCTTTCTGTGGTTCTCTGCTTTCAGCCAAGATTCATCTGACATGTCCTCTTCTCCATCAGGCCTGAACCTCCGACAGCTCCTGACGGACATGCTGCTGCAACCACTGCTGAATTATCCTCAGAAAATGTCACTTGTTGTGATATCAGTGATATTTTTCTAACACTTGAGCATTTTGTTCGGTCACAGTTTGGGGGGGATTGGCATAAATGGGGACCTCCTCCAGGCTGTTGGCCAAGTAACTGTTCTGCAAATCCCCTAGCAGACATGAGTGAATCGTTGCATGCTTCATCCTCTTGTTTCCATAGCCCTGTTTTTGGCCAATGCTTTCAGTGCAGCTTGAACTTCCTCCTTCAGTCCCATTGGTTCTGGCTCGTATGCTACCTCCTGAAATGGTGGAATGTTAATTAGTTCTTTTTTAATATAGCGACTGTGTATTCTTTCCATCTTTTTGATGCCTCCTGCACTCTTCAATGTTCACCATAGAGTCCTTCAATATTGCAACTCAAGATTTGAATTTTTCTTGAGTTCTTTCAAGATATGCTGAGCGTTTTCTTTCATTTTGGTAATCTAAGTCTAGGACTTTGCACATTCCATTATAATACTGACTTTGCTTCCTGGAGCTGTCTTTGCAATTTTCTGTACAGTTCTTCCACCTCATCATTTCTTCCATTTCCCTTAGCTACTCTACAAATAAGAGCAAGCTTCAGAGTCCCTTCTCACAACTGCTTTGATCCTTTTTCAATTTCTGCCTTTCCAATGCCCTTTTGCTGTCTTCGTGAATGATATTCTTGATGTCCTCCCATGGCTTATCAACTCTTCTGTCATTGGTGTTCAATATATCAAATCTGTTCCTGAGACGCTCTCGAAATTCAGGTGGGGTAGACTCAGGGTTGTCTTTTGGCTCTCATGGACTTGTTCGCATTCTCTTCAGCTTCATCCTGAATTTACATATGAGCAAATGATTGTCTGGCCAGTCAAGCCCTGGCCTGATTTTAACTGCTGATATTGAGCTTGTCCATGGACTCCTCCCAGAGATGTAGTAAATTTGATTCCTGTGCTTTCCAGCTGGAGAAATCCCTGTGTATAGTGATCATTTGTGTTGTTGAAGGAAGATATTTGATATGAACATGTCATTGGTCTTGAAAAATTCTATAATGAGCTTTCCAGTTTTGTTTTTATCACCAAGACCACTCTGTTCCTTCATTTTTGTTTCCAACTTTTTCAGTCCTATTACCAGTACTTATTAATACATATTGATTAATTGATCAATATCAGTCTGAAAACATTGGTAAGATTCTTCTATTTCTACCTCCTTTGCTTTTGTGATTGGTGCATAAATTTGAATAAGAATTGTATTATTGGATTTCCTGGAAAGCAGATAGATATATTCCTATCACAGATAGCATTGAACTTCAAGATACACCTTGAGATGTCCTTTTTGACAATGAATGGCATGCCATTCCTCTGGACTGCAATGGCATTCCCTGCATAGTAGGATCTATTTATTCAAAATGGCTATTGCCAGTCCATTTCCGTTCACAAGTGCTGAGGATATAGGGGTTTATGTATTCCATTTCATTTTTGAAGTGACTTCCAATTTTCCCAGATTCATACTTCACACTTACCAAATTCTGATTGTTAGTAGATTTTCACAAACATTTCTTCACACTTTGAGTTGTGCCCCATCAGCAAAGGATGATACAGATGGCTTGACTCCCACAGGCTTGACCCTGTTCCTGCCACCTTCTCACCCGAGGGGCCCATCCTCCAGCTCGATAGCCAATAAGGTTCTGCTTTCATTCACTGGGCCTGAGGTATCTGCCAATGTTTTGATTCTGTGAATAAGGTTTTCAGTGGCTACTTCCTCTGAAGTGGGCAGCTGATTTCCTTCTTCATACTCTGGAAGCTCTGCTGAAACGTGTTCACTTTGGGGGACCCTGCGGGCATTTGTGATACCGGTGACATACCTTCTGATATCACAGCAACACAAAAGTCACCACAATATTACACACTGACAGACAACTGGTGGCCCAAACTCTGCCGCACCAAATGTGATAGCTACTGCTAAACGCTGCCTCTGATTGTGTTTTCACTTGTTCACTAGATTCCTTTTATTCACCATCATGACCATTTCCTTATTTGAAATCAATATGTACCTTCATGCATTGTTTATATTTTTATGTTGAATAATTTTTTACTTGTTCTATTAACTTTGCCATGTGTTTTAATAATCTTCTGATTCAGAGAAATTCTAGGTATATAGAATTTTTGACAGAAAATATAGAGTTCTCATATACTTTTTCTTCCCCTACACACTGCTTCTCTTCTTAGCCTCTTGAATTCTTGTGGCACTTTTGCTACCATTCATGAGCCAATACATTAACTCAAGTTCACAACTTAGGTTAGGGCTAGGTCTTTGTACTGTACAGTCTGTTGGTTTTAACAAGTGTATGACATAATATAACTGATGTTTCAGAAAGGCCTGGTATATTTTATAGGATATTTTCACCTGCTAATCATGTTTCAAATGTTAGCGTAACATTGACCTAGTAGTGACAGTCCTTAAATTTAAATACTCCTCTCACCTTTGTATTTATTTGATAAGTATGTGTATTAAGGATATGACAGTGGTACATATAATTTCTCACTTTTAATTTGTAAATTTAATCTCAATTTTAAAGTATGGTATTCATAGTGGTGTTATTCCTTCTCCACTTGTTTCAGATATAACATCAATAATAAAAGACTGTTTATTTTCAACATATTGATTAGTCTTATATGCTACCTAAAGGGCATGTTTTCATATTTTTTAACCATTTTATTGGGACTCATACAACTCTTATCACAATACATACATACATCAATTGTGTAAAGCACATTTGTACATTCATTGCCCTCATCCTTCTCAAAACATTTGCTTTCCACTTAAGCCCCTGGTATCAGCTCTGCATTTTCCCCCTCCGTCTCTGCTCTCCCCTCCCTCATGAACCCTTGATAATTTATAAATTGTTATTTTGTCATATCTTACACTGTCCGATGTCTCCCTTCACCCACTTTTCTGTTGTCTGTCCCCTGTAGAGAGGGGTATATGGAGATCCTTCTAACGGGTTCCCACTTTTTACCCCACCTTCCCTCCACCCTCCCAGTATTGCCACTCTCGCCACTGGTCCTGAAGGAATCATCTGCGCTGGATTCCCTGTGTTCTGTGCCAGTGTACATCCTCTGGTCTAGCCAGACTTGTAAGGTAGAATTGGGATGATGATTGTGGGCAGGGAGGAAGCATTTAGGAACTAGAGGAAAGTTGTATGTTTCATAATTTCTACACTGTACCCCGACTGGCTCATCTCCTCCCTGCAACCCTTCCATGAGGGGATGTCCAATTGTCTATAGATGGGCTTTGGGTCTCCACTCCACACTCCCCATTATTCACGATGATATGATTTTTTGTTCCGATGATGCCTGATACCTGATCCCTTCAACACCTCATGATCACACAGGCTGGTGTGTTTCTTCCTAGTGGGCTTTGTTGCTTCTGAGCTAGAAGGCCGCTTGTTTACCTTCAAACATTTAAGTCCCCAGATTCTATATCTTTTGATAGCCAGCCACCATCAGCTTTCTTCACCACATTTGCTTATGTTCCCATTTGTCTTCAGCAATTGTATCAGGGAGGTGAGCACACAATGATATGATTTTCTAATTGGTATATTTTCATAATCACTTTCAATGCATATTTACATATTTTATCTCTAAATAACTATTCTATTATTATATAGAGTTCATGTCATAGAGTCAGTTCATCCTATTGGAGTTTTTACATCCTTAATAATTAGTTCTCATGTTGGTGTAGCCCGTGTCTATGGAGAAAGAGAAAAGGCTGACCTTGCTCTGTAGGAGCATGAGCTCTCCTGGTGCGGATGTGGCAGTGACAGTCCAGGTCGGGGGGTTAATAGGATATGAGAATATGGAAGCCAAACCTGCTATGTTAAGAGTTAGGACATGGATGAAAGCTGAGCAGCTTACTCTGAGGCAGGCTCTTCATTTCTTGAGTATACTTGTCATTCACATTAGAAACACATTATAGCAATTGGATTCTTTAAAAACCACGATTTTGTAGTTCTAAATGTTTTGTGCCTGTACATACTCTTTTTGAAAGACCTTTCGTTTGTTTTATGATAACATTTGTTAAATGTAACCAACACAAAACCAAGGTCAAATTACCTCAGAAATCTTCCACAAGTAAAGAAACACTGTGATATGAAGAGAGAGCCCAATTGGTTGATAGAAGCCAATAATAATAATAATAATAATAATAAACTGGAATTTGATAAGCATGGGATAAAATTCTTGATGTGAATAGAACTGACTCCAGATGGATCATATGAGAAAATTATAAGGCCCAAAGCACACATTGTGTGTATGTGTGCAATGGAGTAGGATCTTGATATTGGCGCACAATGGTTCTCACTCTGTCAACGCTGTGTTATCATCTTAAATAGGCACTCTTGCCACGTTCTTTTTCACTCCAATTGTTACTCAAATCAGATACATCCATGATGCTTGTAGCACTTGGGGAGAATTCTGATCATATCCACCACATTGCTCTCCCAAGCCACTAAGGGGCAAGGCTATAGCCACATCTCAAAGTTTTTGTTCAGACATTTGATTTGTACAGATATGTGGACTCTGTCCCTCCTGCTGAGGGCACCACCTGTTTTTATGTTTTCTATTTTTCTTTAGAAGAATCAGCACTTAAGGAAGGTTAGAACAAATAAGTTAATGAATAAATTAAATAATAGTACTTAATACCAAAAGGGTTTGTTACAGTGGTACTAAAAAATTCTGTGTTTGTCACACTATTATCTTTTTATATTTAGATAAGATCCATAACACTGGTAAATATCGGCTCCAGGCAAACAAGATAATTGTAGACATTAAATCACACAAGGCATTTATTTCTTTAAAGTCTTTCTTATATGCTAAGTGGTATGACTCCACATCCAGCTTCACTGGGGTACTATTTACTAAGTTATCATTTTTGAGTACTAAGTAATATCTCTTGGCCTGAGCATATGAATGCTAAAGCACCTAGTTTTTATGCAGTGAGGAACTTACTCTCTAGAGAGTCACACTTCACCTCTTTACTAAAACACTGCTAGCAAGAGGTGCAGCCTATAATTTAACTTATTGCCAACTGGCTGCCCTGCTTTCTTTCTAAGGCATGTACTCCTGTGAACCAGGTGGCAAATGGCCTTAGAAGAGCCCCCATTCCTTAGCTATAACAGTTCTGAAGTATTTTTAGTCGTAGACTAACAAGTTTGCTCATCCTCCAAGGAATTTGCTGAATTACATGTTCTTTAAAATAGCAACAATAGGAAAACCACAACGAATAGCCAAAGAGCACTCTTCACATCTGAGTGTGTGTGACAAACACATTGTACCATTTAGAAAGTAAGTCAGATTTTATTAGGGCTGGTAAAATATTTAATATCTGAGGCAATTTGCATCATGACCTGACATTTAAAATTGTTTACAGTGGTATGAATTTTAATTAATTCTTCCCCATAATTTATTTTATTTCAGTACATTTAAATATTGAGTAAAACTTTGGGTTTGTAGTTTGAAGGCTTTACTTTAGATGGGGCACCTGTAATAAAGAAGTGCGCAATATTTCTTTCTTAAAGTTCTTTTTTTCTTCTTGATCTGGCATCTTCTGAATTGAAGACCAAGTTCAATAATCCGTAAAGTGGATTTACCTCAGTGACAGGCCACACTGTTCATTCCCTTTTGTGTTCATTTGCATCATAAAGTATTAAAAGAAGAGCAGATACATAACTCTAAGATCATGTGGACCTTTAATCTTTCTCTCTGCTTCTGTCCCATGTGGCTGTGAAATATATCACCTTGGGGGATTGTGGTTTGCACAATCATTGAACAGTGAATATTGAAAGCAGTGCTTCTCAGAGCAGAGTCCCCAGACCAACAGCATCACTATCAACAAGGAACTTGCTAAGAAGGCCCATTCTCAGTTGCCACCTTTAGTTCCCATGTCACTCATCTGTGACTAACATGTCTTTCTGATGATACTGATGTACACTAGGGTTTAGAATCACTCTGATGATTAGCTATTTGAAGTGTGGTCCATGGATCAGCCAGATCCCTTAGACCCTTATTAGAAATGGACCTCCAACCAGACCTCAGGTAGTTGAATCATAACCGGAAGGTTAAAATGATACCCAAGTGATCCTAGTCAATATTACAGTCTCTGAATGTCACGGACCTAAAGTCTAGAACTTTATCTGTCACAATGAATGAAACACTGATGTGAAAAGAGAACTCAATTGGTTGATGAAAGCTATAAAAATAATAAGCTCAAATTGGATAAGCAAAGGATACAATTCCTGATGCGAATGGAACTGACTGCTGCTCACTCCTTTGTGGCGACTGTAAAATCAGATGTCCCGATGCCCAAGGCACACCTTTCATGTGATTAAGACAATCTCTGGAAAAACATCTGCAAAGAATCATTTGTGTTCTTGAAATGGACTGACACTGGTTTTAGCCAGGGACCACACTATATATTTCCATTCTAAATATGCCCAATTACAAATGTGCAAATATATCAACTATAAATGAGTAGAAATAATATCATAGAAATATAAATCATCATCTATATGATTTGTACATATGTTTTATGTTAATATAAATTCATATATTTCTCCCACATATTACACACACACACAGCTTACTGCTTTATATAAAAGTTGTATGTTTTCAATTCTCCTTTTTGTTCATTTGGACATGAAGGATGAGTTGGTATGTGCCTTTTTATCTTAGAATTTTTTCTATCTCTGAATTAAGTTTTCTGTCATGATTTTTTCAAAGATATTTTCTTAAAATGAAGGCTGTCACAAACTTTGGAGGTGGTATTTTTGTGATGTGCAGGTGATAGTCGTGGTGCTTAGGAATCAGTATAACAAAGCCTTCTGAGGAGGAGAGAGAGCTTGCCTCTTCCCAAGGATTTGGCATTTTTTAAAAATCAACGATGGCAGACCCAGAGTCGTGGGAGAAAAACCAGAGTTGACCAAGAAAAATCTTATTTGTAAAAGTAGCTTAAACATGGAAACCCATGGAAATTAAGAGATTATTTTTAAAAAGGGTTTTGAATCTCCTCAGCAGCAGCCCCTATGTAAATAGGACTGTCACTGCCGTGTTTGTCCACAGCAAGAGCTCCAGATGAACCAGTGCAGTGGGCGCTGACAGGGACAGCTGACTCATTAGTAGAGAGCAGTGAAAGGTAATTAACCCTGGGAAAAGTACAGCTGCCGTGCGGGCTGTTCCTTTCTGTAGGATCTGATTGGAAATTAGTGTTAAACCACTGATTCTTTTTCTCTTTTTTTTTTAAGACTGTCATTGACAATTCACTTTCCTTCTCAGGTGTGTCCCTAGACAAGGGTCTCAAATGTACTTAGACACAAAAGGTCTCAAGTCCAAAAAACACATTTTCTGATCACAGTATACACTTGTTTTTATTAAAAGAAAGTTCCTTCAAATGAATATTATGCCTGACTATTGAAGATTGGATACTACCCGAACCCATATTCTAATCGTCATATGTAAATTACTTGCAAGAATTGTTTTCTATAGTTAATAAGCTGTAGATAATTACCATCTAATTAAGTTTTCTTCCCCCCCCCCCCCCACTGTCTCCCACTTGCCCTCTGATGATGCTTCTTATCAGTAACAATGGAAACTCTCCAATTCAAAGCCAACAGATATTTTAGGGAAAGTAAGTGCAGACTTACTTTTCCCCTAATGAGAATTAATTCCTAACTTTTCAGCATCTTTGAAAAACCCGAGTCCTTAAGGAAATTCAATTTATGGAACCTGCAAAGATAAATGGCTTTGTGATGTCTGGATCTTTATGGAAATTATTATATGCATAGATATTCCTTGAGGAGTGTCCATATCAGTTCATCTTGATTTATAACTTGGCATGCACCATGTGATAAGTATTATCACTACTTTATGACAGTGTTTGAATATGTAACTAGAAAATATAGTAGGCTGAACAATAGCCACATATTCTTAGAATATGTTATTTTACATAGCAAGGGCGCATGATTAAATTACAGACCCTGCAATGGAGAGATTATCCTGGATTATCCATCTGGGCCCAACTAATCACATGAGTCCTTTAAGAGGAAGGCATAAAAGGGAGCCAGAGAGAGATGCAACATGAGAAGGATTCCATCCCCCCACCGCTGGCTTTAAAGATGAAGGGGGCCCTGTGTGCAAAGGATGTGGCAACCTCTGGAGAAGCCCTCAGCTGACAGTCAGCAGGAGAATGAAAATGTCGGTCCTATAATCATCGCAAGGAACTGACTCCACCCACAGCCCATGGGGCCATGGATTCTCCCCATTAGACCTCCCAGAAAGGAACACAAACTGCCTTGGCTTTAGCCTGGTGAGACCTTGCTGGAAGTCAGGCTTCCAGAATGGGAAGATAAAATCTGTTTCAGAAGAAATATAATCGGAATGACCCTTAGAAGGGATGGTGGTAAGACTTGCGTTCACTGATTATGGACACGTCCTGACAGAAAGACTAATCACTGAGAAAGACCACACTGGGTGGTACAGAGTCAGCTAAGATGAGGGGAACTTCAGAGATGATGGACCAGATAACCACAAGGGACCCAAATGTAACAATAACCACGAAGATGAAGTAGGACCAAATAGCAATGCCTTCTGAAGTAGGACCAAGTAACACGCAGCTTCCCTGCATTGGAGTCAGCTTAATGCAACTAATAACAAAAATAACAAATGTGTGTTGTTTTAAGCCACTAAATTCGTGACAATTTGTTACCATAGCACTAGGAAATGAACACAAGGAGTAATCCAGCCAACTGATGAGACATGTTTTACATCTGGCAATATTAATCCTCTGAAGAGCTTCCTGTATTTGAATGGAGAGAAAAACGAAGTTTTAGAGGCCAAGACTGATAATTAGTTCATTTGTAGAAATTGGAACGTTCTTTCTATGTATCCTATTTATGTTTGTCATCAACTCAGAGAGATTTCCGTGTTCTACTTTATTCCCTCCAACTACTTCCCTTAAAAAAAAAAAAGCAACAACAAGGCATATGATATTTTTGTAAACAAGATGTCAGTATCATCCATAATACAAACATGTACCTGTACCTGCCTACTGGAACCTTTAGTAAATTTACGTATGATATGATTGCCTGAGAGAGAGGAAAATGATTGAACCATTCCATAGTGTATTGAGATAGTTAAAAGCACATGGCTGTGGTATGGCTCCTGATTTACCTCTTGTTATCTATGTGGACATTGGATAAGGTAGAGATTCCATATGCTTCCATTACTTCATATGTAAAATTAGTAATCTACATTGGCATGTCATGGGAGTAATGATTAAAAAATAAGAGAGTACCCATATGATACTTAAAAGAGGGCCTATCAGTTATAAGAATTAAAAAACAAACAAACCTGGGACTACACTTCTTTAGAACACTATTTTTTTAAACTATTTTTTTCTTTTTCTCATGCCTCATGTCATTTGATCTTCAATAGAAAAGCCATCAGTTCAGAATTTATGTATATATATTCTTTAAGATAGAATGTTGGTACATGAGCCTCACAACATTCTGACAAATTTCAGTAAGAGATTTACAAATGTGGAACTTCATATAATTTAAAGAGTTGGGGATGCTTCTCGATAGATTTTTTTCTTTTCTTAAATTTGGGAAAATACAGCCAATTATTTTATGTTTGGCTTCTACTCCTATAAAAAGGACCAATTAAGATCACAAACTGAAATAAAACAAAAGACATTGAAGAAAATCTGATGATGAAATCTATATTTGCTCTTCTTCGCATGTTTAGGAACTGGTGCTCTAAGATCAAGGAAAGAAAAGTTGTAAAATCTCCTCAGCTGGCATAGGAATCAAACAGAAAAATTTTTTTTCCCAAATACTCTATAGCTCAGATATACTGCATTGAAACTCAATAATAATAAAACATCATTTCACAGTGAAAAGTATTGGTGTGTCTTATAATCCATTTAAATGACAATGTACTGAGTCCCCCCCAAATAGATGTCACTTAGAGAATCCTCATCACAACATCTTCTTGCTTCCATGAGCTGACCTGGCATAGGAAAGATAACCTACATGGGAGTGAGCATAGTGTCAGGCAGAACATGATGAAGATGAAGGGGCCAGCCAAACGCTATTGGAATACAGAATCCGGTGAGATGTTCCTGTTATTAGAACCACACCATGAGTCACAAACTGTATTTCAACAGTCAGACTTTGCTATTGTGACGCTGAAAGAGAAAGTTCCCTTGCAGGTAAGAAATGAAGTCAGCCAATTCAAGCATTGCATTTTGTCTATTGAATATGGCCGTCTATTCTCTTGTGGACTCTCTAGCAACTATATAAAAATATGGTGTTAAGTAAACCAAGCCAAGAATGAGTTTGACAATTTGTAACCTTTTAATTAGTCTTTGGGGAAATGCTTTTGTTTTAGTCTGACTTCTCTGAAACTCCCTAGGGATGCATTCTTCGTGAATCATCATCTTTTGGAATCTATTCCAGTCTGACCTAAGTATGCACCTCCATTGCTTCCTCTGCTTCCCTCTGTTAAAATACGTTCTGTATCAGACTGCAATTCTACATTGCTAGAATGAACTTTTGAAGACAAGAACTTGACTGTATAAGAGGGAGTAACAACCCCCCCCTCAAAAATACCCTGAATTTAGCTGGGCAGAACAGAGCTTTCATAATACTAATTTTTCCCATTAGGTGAGCAACTCACTCATTCCCATTAGGTGAGTTAGTGCACCCAGTGGCATTACCTGGGAAGGTTCTCTCTGGTCAGAGTGATTTTTTTTTTTTTTGTAAAAGCAGTTTTATTGGAACGTTGACTTTTGTGATTGCCAATTTAAGAGAATAGAGTGCTACTTTGAAATGTTGCTTCCTGCTCAAGAAAAATGCCATAGAAACCATTGTGATATTGAACACAGCTTACAAGGGCAGCACTATGGGGAAAAAACTGAAATATACAGTGGTTTTCTGTTCAAAAAAAGTGAAATGTCGATTGATGACAAACCTTATTATGGACACCTGTCAACTTCCTGAATGGTTGAAAATGCTGACTCATTTGGTTTTCCTTCCACCACGTCAGACTGTTAGTCAAATTTTCTCTTTAGAGGTTCTGAAAAGATTGTGTAACTGTGCAACCAAAAAGGGCCTGATTTGAGGCAGATGGGACACTGGTTTTGCCATCATGATAATACACCTGCTAACCCAGCCATCTCAGTGCACCAGTTTTGGGCAACCCCCCCCCCAAAAAAAAAAACAGCACGCCTTTGTGCACCTTACTCATCTGACCTTGCTGCACAAAAATTCTTTTTGTGTTCTCCAATGCAGAGGGACATGAAAGGACAACAATTTGAGATGTAGAAGAGGTGAAGTAAAAAGTGAGGGAGGTGCTGTCAGTCATCCAAACGGATGAGTTTGAAAAATGTTTCTAAGAATACAATAGTAGATTTTACAAATGTATGATGTGTAATGGACAGTACTTTAAAGGTAATATATTTGTTTTGCAAAAGAAATTGAATACATAGCTTTGAAAAATAATTCTGTTTTTTTTGGGGGGGTACCCCCTAGTATATCTTTTCCTACCCTTGATCTATTGTTGTTAGTTGCTGCCCCTAATTCATAGTGACTACACCCACAAAAAGTTCCATAGGATTTTCATTGTCTGAATTTTCAGAAGTAAATCACATTCCTCCCAAGACCCTCTCAGTCTAGAATCCGGGGCAGATGAGTTGTGCATGAGTTCTATTGACCAGGAATCAAAGCTCAGTCTCCTGCATGTAATGTGAGAATACTATCATTGAGCAATGCATAAACTGGTGTTCAATAAATGTATATTGAACCAATAATAAGATCACTTTAAAGAAATAAGATATTTGCGTCAAAGAATCTATGTTGAATTACATACTCATCCTGCCTCATTGGCCTTGACAGGTGGTCACCATGTTTTCTTTGTACAATTTAAGTAAACTCATTTAGCATTTTACATTGAGATGGTGAAGAGAAAGAACGACACTCATTTTTCTTTATTCAAATGTATAGAATAATGTGTATATTTTGAGGAAAAACAGGTACCTTTGGAGAAATTCTACAGAATCTTTTACAAATATGTAAGAAAAATGCCAAAGAATACCAAGCATATTCTGTAACAATTTGAGAAAAATTGAGAAAATTCTTTTTATATAATAAAAATGTCACTGTTGAAATTGCAAATACTCTTTGAAGTTTATTAAACATGTTTTGACATTATGAGGTTGTTGAGTATAGATTTACTGAAAATAGAACATTTAGTTGTAACATAAGCCTTGAAAGTTAAGTGGTCAGTTTAATAAAATAGAGTTTCCATAGTTACCACAGGACAAACTGTATTTCTGTGCAAGCCAAGAAGGAGCCTTCAAGGAAAGATTAAGCAAAGAGACCCAGGCAGGTGTGTTACACAGGCCTGTGCACCAGACAGGTTTGGAGAGAGAAAGTCCTTGGTATAAGAGGATAGCAACGTTTTCAGCTGCAGTCTACAGTAGCTTACTAAAAGTCTGAAAATTCCCTTTGCTGGACACTTCAACTGAATTCCGAGTCCAGGGGAATCTGATAAAATACGATATCTCAGGGTGATTCATTTTTGCTGGTAACATTTTGTTAATAAACCATGTCCTACACAAGTTCTTAAAAACGGCCATGGAAGTGAGCAAAGCACAGTTCCCCAAAACAGACAAGGAAATTTTAAGTCAGACGTTATTATTCATGACAAACATTTTTGTTTAAAGGCCTGATGGAAGGTAAATGGAAATCTATCATCATGAAGATGTCTCTTTGTGCCAGCTTCATTGTCCCCGAGTTTAGTACCGAGCTGTGTTCTCCCTGCCGTGTTAATGGAGGTCACCGTGGTACCATCGTTTGCTTCATCTCACCAAAGGAGTTCTTTGCAGTTGGCTATTGAGAAACTAAATGATGTGGTTGCTAGGCTCTCACCTTCAGCTTGTGCACCTTTGAAGCAACATTGATTAACAGGACTTCTACAAAGTTTCTGTGTAGTTACAAGGACAGTTTCAATCTTCTGTCATTTTTTTGCATTAGCTATGATTATGCTTTTACCACAAAAATGCATTTGTTTTAAAGGTAACAATACCGACTGGGAGAAGAGCTTATGTTTCATCTATATTTATCAGCACTCACTGTACATTTGTGTCTTCATTACCAGGAAATATTAAGGGACATTGTGCCATCTATTCCTGTTTACAGTTTATTATGCAGAGATAGGAAACACTTAGCATGTAAAATGAATGTAGAAATTATTCCTGGATAGAAACACGGACATTTCCCACTCGTTGGCTCTTTCTCCTCCATCACCGGATCAGAGTGTAATTGTCAGTAATCAGGCCTGCTTGCTGCTGATAAAACCACTCTGAATGCTAGCAGCCTTCTTTGTGTGATGACTCAATTATTCCAGAAGTGCCTCATCAAATCTGCCCCATCAGCTGGGCTAATAAATAAGGAGAAGAAACTGGCCCCCCAAAGCAAATTATAAATCCATTTGCATTAACCATTTCGCTGGTCCATGATCTAGGCAGAAATAAGCATGGCAGATTGTGTTAAGCTTATTTGAATATGTTTATAATGTTTACAGCATGCAACTTCCCCCCCCCCCCACAAGGTGTTCGAATTATCCGTCACAAATGGCATCTAAATGCTGTTATGTTAATGACATGCAGGCTTTCAGCATCTTTGGGGCTATTTTGTGACTTAAATCAGGTGAAAAGTACATTCTTTTACAGGAGGAACTGTGGATCTGTGCAAGTTCTTAGAACTACTTCAGAGTTGACAGAGAAGAGCTCCGTGTTTGATTTTCAAAGGCGCAAGAAGGGCAAATGCAAATACAATACTACCCCCTAATATACGCACAATTACTTCGTCTCTATCACAGTAGAAACCACACATTATTTGTATGACATTTAACAATCTGCAAAGCAAAAATTGTATTTTGCCAAAGTAGATCAGAGTCACTGTAGCACTCTTTGTATATTTAAATTTTCTTGAAAGAGTCTATAGATGTGAAAAATTTTTAACTGGACAAACTAATGAATTCAATTAAATCCATCAATGGGAACACTGTGGATTTGACACATTTTATTTTAATCTTATTTTCAAATGTCAAACTCATCTGAAGAGCAAAAATCATTTATATTTGAACTCCACTGGTGACTCAAGGGTACACAAAATACTAAAATGGATCATAAAAGTCAATTTGGTTATTAGCATCAAAAATAGTCTTGCTAGATAGGTAATGATTGGAAATATTAATATCCTCCCTCAAAGTTGATGATGTCACTGGCCCCTTTGCGTTTTGAGTTTTTTTCTTGTAGAGAGGCTACAGTGCAGATGAAGTGACACCTTCTCTTTTCCCTCCCCTCTGATCAAGACCATAACGATGGGATGGTGGTTAAAGTGCTTGTATCCAAAACAGTCTTCGAGATCATGTAGATAAACGCAGAGACACATCTATATCTATCTGTGTCATATATCCATATCTTTTAGGCAGAGCCAAAACAAGAAAACCAAAACAAAACACAAACCCACTGTCATCAAGTCAATTCTGACACACAGTGACCCTGGAGGGCAAAAAGTACATATGAACTTTTATAAACCTACTTACATAAAACTCTCTACTGCACATGAGTTGCTCTAGCCAACGCAGTCTTCCCTTATATCAACTGTGAAGCTACCCCAAAGCGAAAGATCCTTGAGGTCATTGATATCAAGCGGCCAATAGGCATGATCGATATTTATCTATTTCTCCAGCTGCTTGAGGTAAACCCCTCATTTGAAAGTTTATATTTTCATTAGACATTTAATGGAGCAACCTAGCAGATGGAAAACTTCAGAGTTCAGTTTTGTTTCCAGTCAAAGATATCAGCAAGGTTTAAACAAAATTTGATTTTAACTTATTAAATAGGTTTTAAAAGACTTATATTACCATTCAAAAAACAAACATACTCCCCTTTGTCATCATAAATGATGAAGGGACAAGGTATTATAGTTAGAACTGTGATCAGATGAAAGATATGCAGGCCAGTTATCAGGGAATAGAAATGCAGAGGTAACGTTGTTGCTCTTATCATGTTTATATTTCCTTGTTAAGACATGGAATGTCCGAGTGCTCTTCGGAGTATTGCGGGCTTCTGAGCACAGCCTGTCTCTGCATTCCTCCTGACCTACAGAGAGCAGTCTCGTTCTAGAAATGTGATGGTGGTGAGCTCATCTTTGTTACATGATATGTGTGCTACGACTATATGTGCAATGCACATTTTATAGTAAATGATTTTGTCTCTTTGTTAATTTTTTCCCGTTGAGGTTAACTTAGAAGGCTTTGCTTTTTAATACTGAGTTCTTTTGAACCATACGCAGATAAGTAAATAGTTACAACTATGTTTCTGTATTTGTATAGCATCACTTCAGGTTATTTACTCCATCTGATAAAATGCATACAATCTATATATGCTCTCTCTCTCTTTTTACCCAACAGATTTGTTATATTGTATCGTAGAGTCAAAGTTTGTTACATTGTGTCATAGATTCAAAGAACTGTCTTTTCCGGAAGTGAGCACCCCACTCATGAGCACTACAAGTCGCTTATTATTGGTAGATAGTGAAGCATACAAATGGAGCGCTTCATGAGGAGTTCATTTAATACATAATTCCATGTAATAATTAGAGGGCTCATTTAAAAATAGTGTAGCCCATTAGGTGACAGATATGTTGGCTGTCATCATTTTATCTTTTAAGACCACTACTATTTCATGAACACCCAGCTTAAGTACAAAAGTATTCACCCCGTTAAACTCCTTTGAAAGTTTTGTGGCATTGGTCAAGATTCTAAGTCTTTGGTTAACTTTTTAAAATTTTCTTCAAAATGTTTGTTTTCCATGAATTTTTCTGGCAGGTCTTCCGTAAGTTTTGAGATCAACAACAGAAGTACATTGTTCAGGGTGTCTTCTTGATAGCGTATAGCCCACCCTCCGGGAAATGGGAAGCCCATTTTAGTGTTCATTTTCTTTGGGTTCTGTCAAGAGTGTGCTTCCAGGAAGTAGCAGGGGCTTAGTTATTAGCAGGATGCATATGGAAGGTGGCACGGTTTGTCCTTGTTCTCGGAGTACTTAGACTTTAGCATCGCGTTGGTGTCACATCATATTTCTAAAGTTCTATTTGCCGGTGACCCCTGTGCACTTTTCTAAGTAGATCTCAGCTGTGCCGCCTAACTCTCCTCCCTAGGGAAGCAAGAGATGGCAGATGGGGGCAGGGGCAGAGGGCTGATGATCTGACAGCAAACGGCCTGGTTGTTGAGTGGAAGCTGTAAGCGTCAGGAAGCTACTTTTCCCTTGAGAACCAACTAACCACCGAAGAAAGTTGAAAATGAGCCCTTTGAGAAAGGCTATTAAAAGTAGTAAAAAATTGCAATTGTGCAGATGATGTGCTGCTGTGTGCTTATTCGGATGCTAATGAGTTTGACATTAGGGAACTCAGAGGGTTTACAGCTACTCCCTTATGTGATTCAGTTCTTTATTGGCAATCTTTGAGAAAATAAATGGGAAATGTATTGCTAAGAAATACATAACACGATAGGGTATTAGACAAAAAGCCACTACGTTTAGGATTTGGAAAGAGCTTTGTTCACCAGTCGGCCTGTTTTCCAGGATCTTTTTTGTTTTAGGTTAGTGCATGGCAAACAAAGGGAATAGGCAGGTGGGGAGCTTCACAACTCCTTTGGAACTGCGGTTGGAGTAGAATAGGCACACACAGGAGAAGAAAGCCACCTTCCTCCCCCCTCTTTGCCATCAAACACAAATGAAGACTTCCTTAACTACCGTGCTCCCTTCCAATCCTGCATTATGTGCAGTATCCGTTCTGTCCCTTGAGAGGGTTTTGCCCCCATTCCTCCTCAGGGACTACAGTTGCCTATTTGAGTTGAAGAAGCATCTGCTTAAGGTCTGGCCTAAAGTCGAAAGCTTTCCCTGTTCACAACGCTGTGCACCGCCAGGTTAGACAAGAACAAGGGATCACTCATAGCCCTGAGGGTCTTCTTCAAGGATGGTTGCTGACATGTTGCTGAAAAGACCAGCACTGCCAACTATAAGTATGTGAAACGTGCACTGATTACATACACACACACACACACACACATATATGTGGTGTTTGTATAAATAGCCATTCTCTTGTGTGTTGCGGGCACTACACTGATTTTTAGAGTTTTCTCTCCAGTGCCAAATAGCCTGAAAACTAATTCTGTGCTCATCCCCTGAGGCCAAATCGAGGTGATAAAGCTCTATGTATTATGACTGAATGAAAAGTAAACAAAGAGTAAATTGTTTCCATGGAAGGCCTGTTGAAACATTGGTCTAAATACTTAGTAACATTTTATGATGCTCTCATTAAAAAAAAAAACCCTACCTAAATAACAAAAGGATACATTTTGAATAAGTCTTTTGTGACTTCTTGAACATAATACATTCCAAGTCTTGTCAAAACTTTTTTTTCATTTCAGTAGTTAAAAATAATAGCAATAATAGAGTCCTGTTTGTCTAATTTCCCCACTGAATTGAAGATGTGATAATAGAGTCATTCAGTCAAAATGAAAACAAATATTACTTACGTTAAAACTGTAAAATATTGTCCTGATTGACATGTATGATAGAATGTTCATCCTGGTTTTGAAGAGTCTGATCAAGGTAGAGGTATGAAAGTTGATGCATTATTCTTTACAATCGAGCTTACTGAGACTCTTCCAACTCATTTATTCTTTCATTGTAATCCAACACAATTTTATTTATTTGCTCATTTGCTTGTCTTTTTTAATATTTATTTTGCCTTTCAGGTTAACATGTGAGGCACTTTCAAAAATTTATAGAAGAAATATTTTGTCTTTAACCTCACTCTCCATCAACGTTTTGAAGACCCTTTGTAGGTGTCTTTCCCTCTAGCTAGTAATTTACCTCTTCCCCGCAAAGAAGACACGGTTTAGGGTGAAAACCTCTAGTGTGAGGTTCTTTGAGATGGAAACCTGGTTATCATGGTTTTTTAATAATGGTCTCATACAATATTTGTGGTTTCATGGTTAATTTAT